>NC_056731.1:1762451482-1762466482 GCF_019279795.1 Protopterus annectens
TATCAAAACAAAGGATGTGGGTGCTTTTAAGCAACTGTTAAAATTACTGAATGTGAACTTGCTTGAATGGATGGCATACATATCTCAACTGTCCATATTTTTGCAGAATGCCCACCTTTTTGCTTCCTATCTTTGGTCTGTTCCTCATTAAACTTGTTTTGCTGGCAAATGACTGAGGATTGCAGTCAGTAATTAATTACATACATTTGGGTTTTAAACTTCATATCCTTCAGAAAATAAATGCTAGCACAAAACATGTTATTCTAGCAACCTTCTGAGTTTATAAGAACAATATTTAAAATCTATCCCTATTGTTGAGCCTTTATCCTTTCAATATTTTAGCCTTTGCCTAGATTTTTGGAGCTAAGAGGTTAACAGGTATGATGGATGGGTGTTTTGTCAATAAAATTAAATGAGTATCTGTGTATGTGCGTGGAGGTCTACTTCAGTTGGTCGATTGACTAAACTGTTGAAACTGCCATGGTCTGGACCACATGCTAGACAAGTTAGCTTTTCAGCTGTTTTGATTAAGACCATGGTACAGTGGAGATGGAGGAACATGCCCTTTTCCCCACTGCAGTATGCTGTCGGAGTAGAGATGTACAGTTAGCAAGGATTGTGGAGTGCAACAGAGGAGTTTGCTCCCCTTTGAAAACATTTTTTGTTTGCTGGTGTTATTTGGGTTTTTCAAGTTGATCAGTGAGCTAAATTGTCAATCATGTGGTTTTGATCATGTTGGTTTCAACAGTTTAGTCTGTTGACTAACTAAAGAAGACCCATGTGTGTTTGTGTGAGAGGGTATGGATTCTAGTATTAGGGTAAGGATTTAGCAAGGGTTCAGATATAGTTTGGTCAATGTGAGTAGATGCATGTGTGTGTCTGAACTTCTCTTGTGTAGTGGTAGTATTATTGAAAGAGTATTTTTAAGGTAAGCTGTAGAGTTTATAACAGAATTAACATTACAGTTATCATGCATTTCTAAGGGGGATTATGCTAACCCTAACTCTGCCCCTGTTTACTTATCCTTTGTTGACCAGGTTAGTCCCACTAGGCTGGTGGCACTTGAAATTTTCCCATGGCACCAAGGAAATTCGTCAAATCATTTTGATAAATGACATGGGCTTTTTCCAATCACCTAAGCTTTCTACTAACTCAGACAGATGGGGCATTGATTTAGCATCTCATACAAAAGATTTAAAATGTAACATTCTTCTCCAAATCTAACCACCATTATAAGACACCAGCAACATTTGAGTGATGTCGTTCAGAGAATGAGTTAAGTGGCTGGTGAACAACAATGGGCTTTACCCATCTCTTGGAAAATAAAAAAGGCATTAAACTACACAGAAGCATGAATTTAAAAGCATTGCATTGTGAAACTGAATAACAACATCAACATTGAAGCCAAGGAAACTCAACAAGTAGAAAAATAAAAACAGAAATGAAAAGTCATCACACCAAAGCTTTGAAAATAACAGCCTAGGAATCAAGGAAAGTTCTTGAGCACAGATGATAACTCACTTGAAATTAAAGATGGCATTTTATTGCAATTGAAGATAAAATATGCCATATTGGAGAAAAAAATGAAAATCTAAAAATAAATACAAAGTTATACAGATAGATAGATAGACAGATAGATAGATAGATAGATAGACAGATAGATAGATAGATAGATAGATAGATAGATAGATAGATAGATAGATAGATAGATAGATAGATAGATAGATAGATAAAAAGACTAAAACTCCATATCTCCCCAAAAATATATATATATATATATATATATATATATATATATATATATATATATATATATATATATATATAAATAAAATAAAACCACTTTTATGCAGGAAGACCCACCACCACCAGCACACTCCTTGCAACTTATGAATACCAACTTAAAGACCACACTTCAGTGGGAAAAGGCAAAATCCACATTCTCTGCTGTACTACAGCTTCTTACAATCAGATACTGCCAATGTTCAACATTGTGACATTTCAATCTCATATGCCATTAGCAAACACTTTTGGCATTCTCAACATTCAACAAACAATGACTCCCATATAATATATATATATATATATATATATATATATATATATATATATATATATATATACATGTGTGTTTGTGTGTGTGTGCATGTGTGTGTGTGTGTGTGTGTGTGTGTGTGTGTGTGTGTGTGAGATTATAAGGCACATCATTAAAATGCATAAAACAACCATGTCAACACTTTGAAAACAAACTTACCAAAAAAGAAAAATATCAACATCCCACCATCAAAAAAGGAAAACAAATAGTTTATTTTTTTTGTTCATTTAACCATAACCATAACGATCACTTCAGATCAAATTTGTCTGAATAGTAACATTATTAGTGAAAGGGCTTTTGTAAGTCACTATGTAGGGTCAGGATTAGGGGTTGGAGCAGGGTTAGTGTTGGCATCCGTGAGTAAGACCTGCCTCACCCTACTCATGTGTGATAACCGTAACCCTGACTCTATGTCTTACCCTAACCCTACACATCAACTGATGAAAACTGCATTCCCTAATAGTACCACTATGCAAGACACTCAGTCTCACACACTTGCACTATCAAACATGCATAATACTTTATCTATGCCCATTATTGTCCATACACTAAATCTAACCACAAGCACACTGTGGCCTACTACAAAAAGCATTGACCTCCTAAGTCAGGGTTTGACTCCAGTCTGGGATGAGCTAATCTTGATTCAAGCATACAGATTAATGGGGAGGGGTCATACCTCTCAACTTGGAAACATCAAAAATCTGGACAAGGCCCATGAAAAATAGGTACAAATCTGTACGCTTATTAACATAAAATTTGCATATGTAATTATGTAACCCCACCCACTCCAATGGAATCATGGGATACCAAATTTCAAATGCAAACTGATGAACAAACAACCAAAATATGGTACCAGAGTCCCCCTGCAGCCATTCCAATGTCCCATTACCTGGCTATTTCACCCCATTTACCATAAACACTAATGTGCATACTGCTTTACTTCTACAATGATTATTTGGATTTTATTTTACATTTTATAGCACAATGAACAAACACCAATAGACATCTGCTAAACAAAGCAATAATGTCTCACAATGAAAGCAGTCTCAGCCCTGTGCACTACAGTCAGAGCAACATACCACTATGCCAAATCAAAGACAAACTTAAATGGCTATCATTTAGTGAATTCAGTTCTCACTTCTCACCATAGCTCTCAACCTCTTAGCACAAAAAAACTGTCCAAAGCCAATAATGGGGGAATATAGCCCCAAAAATAGGGACAATTTTCAAATACTGATTTTATAACCTTAGAAAATTGCTAGAATAAAAGGTTTGATGTTGCCATTTATTTTCTGCAGAATATGAAGTCTGAAATGCAAATGCCTGCCATTATTTAGAGAATTCTGAAATCCAGAAAACCACAGATTTTATGAGGAACTATATTGTGGATTATACAGAGGACACAAGCAATGACAAAAATAAAACACACACACCCTTTCCATGCAATTGCAGCATAATGAAAATGGCAGCATTTCTGTATTCATAGGTTCATAGGTGTGTACTAGGCTAATGCTCTGGAGCCTTTACAAGCCTAGCCCATTGGATTACCCTGTTTATTATACAATTACATCTGTGTGAGGGACGTAATGCCAGTAATGCATTCTGCATTCCCTACATTTATTTAAGTATGAATATGAAGTGAAAATTCAAATGAAAAAAAATACTAGACAGTCAAGTTTTGGGGATTTTTAAAGAGCCAAAAATAACCTGAAAGAAAGAGGGAAAGCTTGAAGATGCAGGAATACATCTGACACAAACTGCATTCACAAAGCACAGAAACATAACTGATGTTTGTCCCAGAGCCAACTGCCACCTACAAATTTCCCTTATGCAAGTCAGCATCAAACCCTACAAAAATGTTTTAGATAAAGCAAGTGAAAAATTAGACAAAGCAGGTGAGACACCTGGGAAGCATCACTCCTACACAGTGAAAGATTACGTACTGCACCACCTGGATCAGCTCACCATTTCTTATTAAAATGGCACATCCAATGCAAGCACAGTCTGATGCAGAATCAAATGGACTATGGACATAACATCCCATTACAGATTTCAACCATCAACATTTATTTCAGTCTGTACCTTCATAAGGACTAAAGTTAACTGGCAGCTGGATACTGTTTACAGGACCCTTTGACATCCATGTTTGGTTGTAGATAGACTTTCAAATTCCCCTTGCTCTAAATGTGACAAATACCATTAATAGCTAAAAAGTAAATATGGGATATACAAGCTTACAAGTCAACATTTTCAAAAGAATACAACACTGAAATATTCGTGGTTGTGTGAACTCAATTATGCTAGAGCCCATGTGAAGAATTTTCCACACTCAGAGTACATGCACCATACAAACACACAAGTCAACTAGCAACACACCCTAGACTTTGTGGAAGTTAAGGATTTCAACCCATGCAACAAGTTAGAAGTCCGTTAAATCCTGCCACTTGGAAAAGATCAGGCTTCTCTCATCTTTGCAGATTCACTGTTTCAGTTATCCCGAAGATACAAGTAAAACTGGCCGTAGTTTTGTAAACAGAAACTTTATTCGCTACTACTGTGCAGTAATAGCACCAGCACTGACCCATGAAAAGATTATACTACTCACTCGTACAGTAACAGTACAAAGCACCAGACACCTTCCTAGCTGATTTGTCAGAATAGGAAAAGAAAAAAAAAAAAGAGCCGCATCCACCCACTGAAATGGTGAAACTTTACTGCAACTCCTAACCAGAACACAAAATTACACAATAAATAGCCCATGAAAGTGACAAGATGAAATAAGAGCTGCGTGCCATAGAACACCACCCTAGAATTTTGTTTTGAACTGTCACTGCATTGCAATTATACTGGAATATGGTACTAAACTTGAACAGCAGTAACTATGCAACACCAACTCATCTAAGAGATCAAACTGTGTGTTTTAAAATGGGACTTCAAATACGTAGAAAAACCTTCAAATACGTAGAAAAACTGTGTGCTAATCCACATGGCTACTGAGCTCCAATAGGTTAAAACAAGATAATGCAACACCCACTTCCGAGGGACAAATATCCAACTGTTCCGAACATGACACTGCGCGGCTTGACTTTAAAAATCGGAATGGACAGCAAAGCACACACTACTTATACATACATAAACATGTAGATGGAAAAATAAAGAAACAGTGAGCAGAAGTTGGAGCTGCCAAGCTACCATTCTCAAAACTGACAAACACTACCAAATACCATCGCCCAAAGTGCTCAAACAAATACATTTTCCTCCAACCACAATGTGGAAACTTGTCACACACACACACTCACATTTTGTTCCTTACCTAATCCATATCCAAGCCCCAAGTCATTTCCAAAATAGCAGCAGACAGACGATCCATAAAGTTGCTACAGGGTACGGCAGCAGTAGATCCATTAAGTCGCTACAGAGTACGGTACGGCAGCAGCATCACAGCAAAGTCTTGGCTAAAGCAAAGCCAATTCTTCTGGCAGTAACAGTTAATTTTAAACAGTTACGAACAAAAAGTCAAGCTGTAGCTTACAATAAAGGCTGTCCTCCTTTGTACCAAAAACGAACTGGCCACGTACTAGATAACCACAAGGCACTTTTAATTTACACGCAGAACACAGGACACAATACACAGCACATGATAAAATTAGATTTGATTTTAAACAGTTCCCGCCTGGTTCTTTCAGCATCTACTGCTTGCACTCCTCGCAGCCAGCCGGAAATGATGACGTGAGCTCCTTGAGCTCAGTTCCGACTGGCTGGTAGTGCTGACGGAGCTGACATCATCACGAACGTGATGACGTCAGCTCCGACAGCGCGAAAATTAAAAAAATAAAAAAAATAAAAGCAAAGAAATCAGAAATGAAGGGGTGCCACTTGGGAATCGTGGCACCCCTTCATTTAGACCCCAAAACTCGGTAAAAAACGAGTAATTCGGGACGGTTGGAAGGTCTGGGAGGGGTTAGTATCAATATTACAAGCAGCTTAAAGGATATACCCATACCTACTTTTAACCTTAACCCACAAATACTTCAAACACTTGCACACACTCCCAACCCAGTCCCACTTACCTTGCCAAAAATAGTCCAACATCCTCTTTTCAAATAAAAACTCAACATTTCTGACATTCAACATGATTACCCAACAAAATATAGAGTCAAAGTAATTTCTTTTTGTTGCAATGTACTATGCCCACACAGACACAAGATAAAGATGAAGATAAAAGATGCCATATTGGAGAAAAAAATGAAAATCTAAAAATAAATACAAAGTTATACAGATAGATACATAGATAGATAGATAGATACACAGATACACACACACACACACACACACACACACATATATATATATATATATATATATATATATATATATATATATATATATATATATATATATATATATATATATATATATATATATATATATATATATATATATATATATATATATATATATATATATATACATATGTGTAAACAAACCAAGGGTAGAAAGGTTACACAGACAAACCATTCAATACAAACTGCAAGAAAAATGCAGCCAAACTAGAGTTTTCCCTGTGTAATACCTTAAACCTCCTGTAATGGAGGTCCATGGGTCCATGGGATATATGCAAATGAGGAACAGCAAAAGAGTTCCTGCGCATACGGCAACTGTACGGCCCCAAAAGTAGCAATCCAGTATTAAAATAATGAGCCAGCAGACTATGGCAAACCATTTATTACCAAAATTTCATGTCAAACATGAAAAATAGAGACAAAAACAAACCAGTTTCAGCTATACGGTTAAAATAGCCTTCATCAGTGCTATTCAAAACATGACTTCAATAACTCAATTTTATATTAGACATTAATAATCTATAAAATCATTGGTCACTCACAAATGCTCATTAAGTCCACGTGGGAATATTTGCAAATGACCCGTTTAGAACATCAAGTGTTTCAGCTACACGGCTTCTAATTGCCCATAACTTTTAACACACTAAGCTGGATGTGTGATGTGAGAAAGGGTGCATGGACTCAAAACAATAGAAATATCAATCAAAAACCCAACACGTCTGTCAAAAAAATAATTTATAGAAATCCAGAATTAAATCTAAGCCTATTCAAAGCTGACCTAGGTTTCACCAGCTGTCTTAATTAATGCAGAAATGGCCTAGCAACTGAAATCAGTAAACAGACTTAAAATATATCATGTGACACAAATTCACCAATGTGAAAGTGACAACAGGACCAATGTCACTAGACACATCACGTTTTATCAGAAATTATCCTCATAGATTCCATACATACACAGTGAGTCAAACTGAGCAAGAAGTCTGCAAGACATAACATCTGTAAAATAGTGTATAATATATATCAATATCTAAACCTATTTACACATGATCTTAGAATCTATGTCTGAATATGAAAAAAGCACAAGATCAATAATTCTCATTAAGATAATGAAAAAAGTACCCTAAGGTTAAAATGCATATTTAGCAATCCATGGTCTTTCCTTATAATGTAATAGAGAATATTTACATTATTGTGGCATTCTGCCCACTATTCTATCAATCTCTATAAAAGAAAAAATGCCATTTAGTGTTTACGTGTGTGCTTGTAGCTCGCACTTCTCCCTCTCTGTGTGGCTTCTAATGTCAATAATAGGCAAAGCTATACTCTGTTTAAAAGAGCAAAATGTTTGTCATATATAAAATACTTCACATTGGCAATCAGCCATATAGATAATTCATTATGTACAACATGAAATATATCTAATTTGAAAGGACTTGGCAGCATTGGTTGAAGTGAATAATTTAGCTTTGCGAACATTAAACAAATGTGTGCAATTTGCTCAAGCCTATTTCTCCTACAGTAACTAAATTGGGCACATCTGAAATATTATCACCAAAAAATTCACCATTCTTTAAGATATGCCAAATTTTGCTGAGATTGTCATTACCACAATAGATATGTGGTAGTAGTGGGGGCTGTGACATTGAACCACAGCTATTAGGATTTGAAACAACTACTCAGATGGTGATTTTTTTTTGTCAACTATATAACATTTCTAAAAGCAAACTGATGAAGTGTAACAAACTGCAGTTTATAGAGGTATTGTTTCCTGTAAAATCAGAACAGAATTAATGGTGAAGGAATACCTTCTGGAAGCTTTTTATTTACTTTTTAATTTTGTAATGCAGTTATACCACCCCAAGACTGTGTGTGGGAGGAGATCTTTAACAGAACAATTTCAGCATTGCTGGAAGAACATTTGAAAACTCTACTTATTCAAATTCCAGCAAGTTTAACTGACACAAAAGAGATGTTTTTCCTCTGCATCATTTATTGGAACTCTACCCAGTGCCCCCCATCTATTACCAGGTCCACCAACCACATGCTAACACCTTGGATTTTCTCTGATTGGGCAGGTTTCAGCCTGGTTCAGGGCTTAAGGGAATCTAAGGGGTCTGTCCAATTACATCTGCTGAGGGCATTTTTTATGACATACCCTATAACTTCCATGCTCTGCCCCCTACATTCACTGACCATTTTCCAAGGGCTATTCCCTTCTTTGGACCATGCCTCCCTTCAGGGGGCAACATCAACAGACACCCTTCCTCCCTTCTGGGATTGGCCCAGCCATTCCTCCCTGCCAGTGCCTCAGACATCCAAGACAATAAATGAACCTGGGCTGCCTGAGCCATAGTTAGGGCTTTATATCACTACACCATGGTGCTGACAACATAACAGCGTTTTTGAGAGTACAGGATTATATTTTTGTGGACTTGGAATGCTTGCTTTGCACTTTAGATATATGCCAGTACTCCCTATTGGGGTGGGTCTGAGCAGTTAAACATTTTTTGCCTCAGTCAGATTTATAGTTTGTGGAATTTAATGATTTGCTTCTGTTTTTTTAAAAAAAGTAGTTACTAAAAACTTTTTTATTTATTTTACATGTGTTGACCAGGATTGTCTGATTGAGCTGAAGAGCCCTTTTTCAGCAGAGGCCCGAGAAGAAAAAGCTCCAACATATTATACAATTTTCATTATAAATTAGCATTAAACAGCAATGTTACAGGATTATTACAAGGCATTAAATAGCAATACAATGTTATACAGTGACAATAATCAGGAGTATAGCATAACTATTTCAAGATGTATAAAAAGAAATATGTCATTAAGATGAGTATAGTTTTGGGGTAAGTGGTTACAAAAACCAGTTTTATCATGATGCAGTTGAATGAAGGCAAGGCAATTACAACAGAATGTTTCTCTGAGACAATTTTCTTAATAGATTTTAGAAGACAGTAGAAAGAGCAGTCAAGGAAGATTAGAGAGAGCTAGTGAGAAGATTGAGTTAAGGGCAGAAAGTAGATTAAGGTATGAGAAGTGGGGATGTTAAGGAGGGAGAGTGCAGTGGCAGGACCAGTGACTTTTAAAGTGCTCTTTGGTGGCTGTCCTAAATTGTTTAGGATGTGTAAGTGTCCTGATTTCTAGTGGAAGCCTATTCCAGGCAATAGTTGGGTAATAGCTGTTCATGTTGCATCCAAATTTAGACTTGGGTTTGTAGATTTGTAGTAGGTCTTGGTTAGAGCTTCGGAGAGGTCTGGAGGGAGAATAATGGAAGATGAGACGGGATAGTGCTGGGCAGTAGGAAGGCTGGTATAGGATAGAATGGATGATCTGGAGCTGAGAGAGAAGAAGCTGGTGGGACAATTCAAGCCAGTTTAGGTGTTTTCGAGAGAGACAGTGATGGGATTTGTAGATTTGTTGGGCAGCAAATCAAGCTACCTTGTTGTAGGTAGATTTGAGTTTGGTCAGGAGTGCTGAGTTAAGATTTGTGAGAATTTTAAAATTGTACATTAGACTGGGTAGAAGGTAGGTAAGAGAGAGAGTAATCTTGGCTTCAGAGGTAAGGAATTTCTTGTTACGGTAAAGGAGCCCTAGTTCTGAATGAGTCTTTTTGATACAGTTATTAACATGCAAGTCAAATTTAAGCTGATCATCGATGGTTACGCCTAAGAGCTTAGTACTGGATTCTACCTGAATGGGAGTGTTATTAAGGGACTGTATGGAGAAGGAGGGTTTAATATTGTTGAACTTTTTAGGTAGGAAGAGTAACAGCTTTGTTTTTGTAGGGTTAAGGATGAGCTGGTTGTTGGAGAGCCATGTTTCAACTAAGTTAAAAGATGCCTGAGTAGCTGAGAAGAGCTTAGAGGGAGAGTTGGCTGTGGTGATGACTGTAGTCATCTGCATATTGCACTAAAGATAACTGAGGACAGGAGGTATAGAGATGATTAGTAAAGATATTAAAAAGTAAAGACCCTAGAATAGACCCTTCTGGTACACCCATTTTGACAGTGAGAGGAGGGGAGAGTGCAGAGTGCCATCTCACTGAGATCTATTAGTGAGGTAGCTGGAGAACCGTGCAACAGTATCAGAGGAGAAGTTGATGTTATGCAGTTTGTGCAGCAGTAGAGAATGTGAGACAGTGTTGAAAGCTTTTGATAGTTCCAAGAATAGGCAAGAAATAAGTTTATGGTCATCCATGGCTATAAAGACAGTGTTGAGGAAAGATAATAGAGCTGTAGTGGTGCTATGTTTGGGTCTGAAACCATGTTGAGTGGATGTAAGCTGATCTTCCTGTATTAGATACTGCATAACTTGTTTATGAATACATTTGTCTAGTACTTTAGACAAAGGGGAGAGGATAGCAATAGGTCTAAAGTTTGCGATATCAGAGGAGTTGCCTCCTTTGTGTATAGATAGAGTGTAGCATTGTTTCCAGATGGAAGGGACTTTAGATTCAGATAGAGCTATTAATTACAACAGATACAGTCAGCTGCTAGTAGAAGAAAAGTGGAAGGAATGTTGTCAGCTGATGCTGAGCATGCTTTTAATTTAGAGAGTAGAGTTTTGATGTAGCTAGTAGGTACAGGGTTGAGGGAGGAGGTATTTGCGGAGATAGTATTTGGAGTAGGTTCAGAAAAGTTGGAGATGTTAGCAGTATACGAGTTTGGGTTAGGGTTCAGTAGCTTAGATATTGAATCAATAAAATAGGTATTGAAGATAGTGTCAGTTTCTTCAGATGTCTTGTCTGGGCATGGAGTGGGGGAGCTAAGATTTAAGGGATGTAATATTTGGTTAAAGATGTAATATTTGGTTAAAAGAGTTCCAGAATTTTTTAGGATTAGATTTTAGGGCTGTGAGAGGTTTGTTATAGAAGTCCTTTTTATCTTTGTTTATGTGTTTTTTTGTCAGATTTCTGAATTCTTTATATTTTTGTAAGTCTGCAGAGAGCTTAGTTTGTGACCATTTTTTTCCATAGTTTGTCTCTAGTTATCATAAGGTTTCGAGTGGCTTTTGAAAGCCACGGAGATATGGTGGACTTGATTCGGACTTTGTGAAGGGGAGCAGGGTTCCAATTAGAATGACAAAAACACATTTTGTTGAATGCATTTTCGTCGACACATAAAAAGCGAACAGGCAAAACAACGAAGCAGCTGTTCCGCGAATTCTTTCCCTGGGAAAGAAGTCTCTTGACCACTTTGTTGCTTTGCCATGTTCTGCACTGTAGTGTGGTCCCTTTTCTGGTATAGCTCTCGAGCATGAATGTGCAACAGTTACAGACCTTAGGGTTAGGGTACGGGTTAAGGTAAGTGCATATGTATGAAAGTGTTTACTGTTTTGTTTTGTTTTTTGCATTAGATGTATGGTTGAGTTACGTGTGTATGTGTTTTCAGCTGTTTACTTTTGTTTTGGGGGGTAGAATTAGGGTTAAGGAAAGTGTGTATGTGTTTGGAACTGTTTATGTAAATGTGCAAGAGTTACTGACCTTAAGGTTAGGGTGCGGGTTAAGGTAAGTGCATATGTTTTAAAATGTTTACTTTTTTTTTCCCGTTAGATGTATGGTTGGGTTACATGCATATGTGCTTTCAGTTGTTCACTGTTTTTTGGGGGGGTACAGTTAGGGTTAAGGTATGTGTGTATGTGTTTGAAAGTGTTCACTGTTTTTTTTTTTTTGGTTGGAACAATGTTTTCTTTCCCTAGGAAAGAAATTGTTGTTCCGTGGTGTCAACATTTTCTGCTTTTGCTGAAAAAGGGTTGATGAAACATCGTTCACTGTTTTAAGCGTTCAATGTTTCAATATAGACCCGGGGGAGCAAGTGAGTCTAAGATACTAAGGAAGGTGGAGTTGAAAGCTAGGACTGTTTCTTCTAGTGGGAGTTGGGTAAGGAATTTCCAGTTTACTTTAGAGAGGAGGGCATTAAAGGTTTCTGGATGGAAGTTAGCGAGTTTACAACAAGTGATAAATTTAGGAGGTTTTGATAAGTGGGGAATGAACCTAAGCACTTTTATAGGAGAGTGATCACTCAGGGTGTTTGGTAGGGTTTCAGGGTTATGATATTTTGAAGGATTAGATACAAGTACCCAGTCAATAAGAAAACTAGATGTGTGTGAGTTGTTTGTATGGGTAGGTTGGGAGATTTTCTGTGTAAAGCCATATAAATTAATATGAGTATTAGACTTCGGATTACTGAGAGTTAACCAGTTAATGTTGACATCTCCAAGGAGGATAGTTTCATTGGGGATGTGTTGAGAAAAGTATGACAGAATATTTTTGAGCAGAGGACTGTTGTCTCCTGGAGGAATATAGATGACTGCTATTGTGATAGTGGTGTGGTCATTTATTTTAAGGTTAGCTGTAAGTAGTTCAGCAGGAGAAAAGGATGGGATAGGTTTCATAATACTTGTAATGGTGAGGTAGTTGGAGTAGAGGATGGCAACACCACCCCCTTTTTGTTCTGGCAATCTATGTGGAGTATATTATAACCAGGGGGGAGAATGTCTTTATCAGAGTATTGGGGTTTTAGCCAAGTCTCTGTTAGGGCAATGACATCTGGGGTGTGGAAGGCTATCCAGGCATGGATTTCACTAACTTTGTTTAGAATACTACGGGCATTCATAAAGCAAAAGGAAATTTGTTTGTTTGGAGAGGATGAGTTTAAGTTGGGAGAGGTAGAGTTATGCATGGTGGGGTGATGGATGGGCCCAGGATTTGGATGTATGTCTCCTGATAGAAGCAGGGCTACAAGAAGTTGGTAAAGTTTGAAATTAAATGGGTTGTAAGTCAAGTACTTAGTCTTGGTTTTAGATGCTAGAGAGTGAGGGGGAGGAAGTTTGATTTTAGGCA
Organism: Protopterus annectens; assembly: GCF_019279795.1. Lineage (NCBI taxonomy): Eukaryota > Metazoa > Chordata > Ceratodontiformes > Protopteridae > Protopterus > Protopterus annectens. The sequence continues at coordinate 1,762,464,762 of NC_056731.1, forward strand.
GGGGGATGTTCATGGAAAAGATAGAGGAGGAGATTGTAATAGAGTACTGCAGAGATGAGAAACAGTATGGGGATTAGTGGGATCTCTATGGACAGGTGTTAATGAAGTAGTACAAGATGTAAGAAAGAGAAGGAGAAGTAATGGAGGTAAGAGGAAAATGGAGAGGGTTGCAAAAGCTATGGCCTAAGGTGGGGAATTAGGATTGGAATGGAGTGAGGAGTGGGTAAGGGACTAGAAAAAGTAAGTTGTTGGACCTGTTAGAGGGTTGAAGTGAAACAACCTGTAGGGGAGTAGGGGATATGTAGAACGAAGGAGGATTTGCAGCAGACTAAACTATGAAGTGATAATTAGGGGAGGGTAAGGTGTTTAGAATGTTATAGCAGACAGGAAGGGGTGGAGTTAGGAGAGGAAGGGATTAGGTAGTTAGGTATAAAGGAAATGATAAGGGGGGTGGGAGGGGAGCGAAGTGAGCCTGAGCATAGCAAGGACGAATGGAGTGGGATTGGCCAGGAAGAGTCACCACAAGAAACAATCAGCAGGCCAGTAGGGAAAGAGTAAGGAGCACACAGTGAGAGTCAGCAGGTAAGTAGAAGAGGTGGGGAGGTGTAGACAGTGAAGGAAGAGATGTGATAGCGAGGTATACACAGGTATTTGCAGTAAGATAAAAACAGTTAAAAGGAAACCACAAACAGAAAAACAGAGTATAGCTAACTAATAGAGAGGTGACACTATGGCAGTGACTAACTTATAGATAGCAGAGAGAGACAGAGCCAAGGTTTCTGAACAGGTAAGTATGGGGGGGGGGTCTCAGTGGTATGCAGGTATCCTGTACAGTAGACAAAGTAAGACTACTTTGTGGTATGAGCTTAGAACATACTTTTAGTGTAAACTGGTTATACAATAGAGCACAGGCTTAATTCCAGGAGTTGGAGCAGTATCAGTAAAGGTAGACGCAGTCTTGAGGGAATACACTTTGCTTTCAAACCAAAGTCCCACAAATGAGTTGCAACAGCATACAAAGCTCTTTTAGGTGAAGTAAATGCAGTTTACATGCTGAGTATAAGTGAAAAGTTGTTTACATCAGTAATATTAGGGACCTGCACACCACTGATATGAAGCCACAGACTAGTAGGAAGTCTCCAGGAAGTAGTAGTAGTAATAGGAAGTTTCAGGGTGAATTTCTTTTGCAACTACAAGGTACAGCAATGGGACTCAGTCTCAGCCCCATTTATGTTTACCTCTTTATGGCATTGTTTTGAGGAGATCTATATTCATAATGGGACAGTTAACCATTTTCTTTCACAAATTGAGATGTAATACCATACTGATTGTTGGTTAACTTGGAAATGAAAGTCCCTCTGCACTAGAAGATTTTGTCTCCTATTTGAATTCTAATGAGTTTCGTATCAGTTTCGATGAAAAAAATCAAGGTGACAAGCACAGCTAAAAACATGTACTTTTTGGCTTCTTTGTATTAGTTTCCCAGGCTTCCTCTATCAATAAATGAAAGTGAATGCACTGAGGATCGGAATACCCAAACTGCATTTAACAAAAAAAAAAAAAAAAAAACTGCCGAAAAAACAATTTTACATTTTTTTTTTCAGGGAGAAGCCACACCCCACCATCAAAACTAAAAAAAACTGTATAGATACACCTAATTGAAGAAGTGTAAAATTCCTCCAAAAAGGAAATTACTTCCAGCACAACTCACCAACAGCAAT